>NW_021131116.1:0-1256 GCF_004193835.3 Ostrinia furnacalis
CTTTCGTGTCAAAATAGTAAACATTATTACATTGTTTCCTTTTCCATTTCCTTCTACATTTTTAGCCAAGGGCCTGCGGTTACACTTAAGTTTAGCCGGTTAAAGATAGAAGAAACTAACATTAACACCTCGTCGAAGATAAACTTAAGTTTAGCCGGCTAATCTTAAGTTTATGTTCACATCTATCTTTAGCCGTAACATATATATAAGAAAGTCGTGTTAGTTACTCCACTTATAACTCAAGAACGGCTGAACCGATTTAGCTGAAAATTGTCAGGGAGGTAGTTTAGAGCCAGGAGAAGGACATAGGATACGTTTTATCCCGTTCGAAATTAAAAACAAAGTCTGCATATTTATTGCCATTAAGGCGGAACAAAGTTCGCCGGGTCAGCTAGTACTAAATAAATGAGGCGGTTCATTTTAAAATAGAACCTCTCCTATGCTGTTATTACGAGTTACTTATTTCATATCGAAAGCACTTTTTAAAAAATCGTTTCAATTTCATTAAATTAATGCATTTACTTAAAATACAATATAGTCCAGTCAATGAATGCTTTAACGACGGTGTAGAGAGAAATCCCTGGAACACAATTTCTGACCTCGGGACTTTATTTAGGCTAGTTAGGAGGAGAACATAGTAAAAGTCCCCGCCCTTAGCCCTTGAGCCGGCGGGGAGAGGGGGGTTTAAAGGTAGGCCACTTTTCGGTTTTTCGCTTAATCCTCGGAAACTATGCGTCCTAGTGACATGGCTACTATGAACCAAAAAAAGCTTATTCAATTTGCTACAGGTGAGACAGTCAAGTTTTTGTATATCTTGTATAGTTTTCGCGGCATCTGCCCTAGAAGGTCTGTAATATTGGAAATTTTAATTTTGTCTTACATGTTCCCATCAGGAGAAAATCGACTAAATCAACATTAAGCAAACATTATAGACATGCGGGAGCATGTTAAGCCTAGTTCCAGGGAGGGGACTGCATCGTGCGTATATTTAGACGAACTAATTGGAGCCACTTTTGACTCCTCATCACTCAAAAAGCACTGTGCATTAACACTTTAAATTAGGCTCATGTGTTGAGACTTGCAAGATAAATATCAGCTTCAAATCTATACTTATAATAAATCTGTAGAGAGGTCAATTCTGTACATGAAATATATTTTCAAAATAACTATCAGGGGGTGATTAGTGATCGATACTGATGCCAAAAATGCAATCAGTAAAATTTTTGTCTGTCTGTCTGTCTGTCTGTCTGTCTGTC
>NW_021131117.1:0-537 GCF_004193835.3 Ostrinia furnacalis
AGATTGAATGTGTAAACCAAAATAAGGCGAAGTTTTGAGGTGGTTTGAGTTTTGTTGCATAAAAATAATCTTTAACATTATTTTTTTTTTCATTTTTTTATCGGGAGTGCTGGGCCCCTGGTCATAGTGGGCCCCTGGCCATAGTGGGCCCCTAGGCACTGGCCTAAAGTGCCTTATGGATAATACGGCACTGGAAAGGTTGACATTGTAAGTGTATGGGTTTTTAATGATTTGCCAAGAAGCGAAGTTTAGCTCACACAAGAAACGTATTTGGTTATAACTATAGATAAATGGGCGCCATGACTCCATTGCACACGTCTCTAATTTAAATAATTTTAGTCGGCCAATAGTTGACCCCATTTTAATTTGTATGAAAAATCGGCCGATACCAAATCGGTGTAATGTGCGCACTTTCATACATCTCCATACTGATTAACAGCCCGACCCAACTGTCGGTCAACTGAAAGTCGCTGGTCTGCGCCTAGGCTTAGTGCTTTTGGTTTCTGTTGTACCTATTTACTGAAATATCACTAGGTA